>NC_135855.1:5065567-5075567 GCF_031162955.1 Sander vitreus | reverse complement strand
GGCAATTTAACATCATCTCAATATAATCACCAGCAGCGCTCAGTAACAGCACATGTGCATTTAGTACTCAAATAGTCCTCTATCCTCATTTTAAACTGTGTCATTGTTGGTAGCTAGTCTAATTTAAGACAATTCTGCAATTTGTACCAGGATGAGGGTGCAAAAACTTTAAAGGCACTTTCACCGAAGACAGTTCGCGTTTGGGGAATGTCATACATGATTTGCCCATTTGATCGAAGATTACATTTCCTGGTGGTGACTTTAGGAGTCAGGAGAGAACATAAGTAAGGAGGCCGTTTACACAGTATGGTCTTAAAAAGAAAAATATACCAATGCTCCAACCTGCGATTGTGCAAAGAAGGCCGACCAACGCTCTCATACAAGCTACAGTAATGAGTATACAGCACATTGTATGAAAACGTAGTTGCATTTTAACCCTGCTGCTTTTCCTCGGGTAAAAATTTGACCTGTTTTCAAAGTTTCTGTATCAGAAATTTGGGTTTCTTTCAACCGAACTGCCCCGAAATAACGTGGATGGTTCCATACGACGCTCTTCATTCAAGTGAAATTAAGGATCAGATCTCTACTTTCATTGAATTGTGGGTGCTGTATTCAATTTCATAGCATTATCCTGACTAAACTTTGACATGTCTGCGATTATCCATTACCTTCATTCCTCTGATCTTAACCATTAGTCCAAATCAGTCATCATTTCTGCTTTTTTCTTTCACAAAAATGAGGTATGATTTCATATAAATGAGGTTTATTGACCATTTAATTCCGAAAAAAATAAGTGTAAAACTAGTGTAAATGAGTGGGTTCTATATCTATATCACTATAGATATATAATAAGATGTATTTTATGGACCCCCTGTTGAAGATCTCTGCATAAGAGATATATGGGCGACCTGACTGAACACATGCTATCACACGGTTACCGTGGTGACATTTAATGCCTCATAATGACCTATATCGTCATGTAGGTGAGGACTGTGATGGAGCTCTAATTAATTTTTCATGAAATAAGATCTTCTAATTGGTTATACGGTATGTTACTCTACGGCACTGTGCTGCTTTGCAAATGTACACTTTGAATTGAACTTTATACCTCCATAAAATAAGAGCACTGGATGCATTCTGACATTTCTGTTGCACAACACACGGGATAGCAGAGCAGATAATTAACTGCTCAGTGTGATCTGGGGGGGGGGACATACATAAAAATGTGACACATGGCAGAAGAATGTGTGGTTAAAATTTAAAGGTGCAACATTACATTCATGTGTTGAATGACAGAAAATGAAGACAATTCTGACAATCTATTCATTGTTTTAATAGGTTTTCTATCATATTTAGTGATATCATCTTAGACTTTGGGAAATTGTAACAAAAAAATTGTAAAAAAATGTGATATGCAGCAGGCATCAAATCACATCAAGGACCATAAAAATGACAAACATAAAATATTCACAATGGAAACTAAATACAGAAAAATGCCAAACCACAAATGAAAGCAAGGTACACCGACGACACTGAACCAGAAGCTAAACAAACAAGCTACAAACATTAGAAGCGGCACGGTAAATACATACATATCTAGCAAGGATACATAAGCAAAAGCAAGCAAGTTAGTGAAGTAAATTAAAGCTTCTCAATGGCCACATGTATAAAAGAAACATTTTACACACCAATCGATTCATCAATTATTGAGAATATTTTCATAACGATGATAGCTTCAGCTCTAGTTACATTTTTCTTAAGGCAAGACTTTGAAAGAATTAGATGAAGAACTGGTTTGATTCAAGGGTGTGTACACCACAAATAGGTCTCAGTACAACACACCGTGCAAATAAAAGTGAATATGAGCTTTCATGGTAGTTAATGCATGCGCGTATGTTTCATAAAAGTTTGCATAGGGCATACATGGAGCTTCTGCGTGCTCACACACAGGTATACTTCATGACAGTTAGCTGTAGAGGACAACCATAATGTAGTTCACAATGTATGAATAGAGCTTTTTTTTTTTTACCCAAACAAGCCTGTAACATTAATAACTGATGCTTTTATTAGTGCTACTCAATCACGCCAATGTGTCTTAAAGTCTTAGTGTGTGTCGGGACACTTCCTCTACTTCACACTTCGATGCAACGGCATTGCTTTCAGTCAGGACAGCATTAGAGTGTGTTTGTGCGTGCTACTCTTTTCTTTTTTTTTTCTCTGTGAATGTGACCTCCATTAGGAGCAGCTGAGGAGATCCATCCAGGGGCAGTTTGTTTTCCAGAGAGGAGCAGCAATGGCGGCGGGCCCTTGATTTATTAGAACCGTGAGCCGAGTGACCATGATGAAGTGCATTTCCACTTTAAAAAAGACCATACAGCTTTGTCTGGCGAGGGGGGGAAGAAAGTTAAAGAGCGGGAAGAAACACACGGGGAGAGAACGTTCTGGTGACGGAGCAGAGAAGAGAGGGATACAGCAGACATGCATTCAGTTTTTAGTTTATCCAATTTGAAAGGTATTATAAAAAACATTTTCAAATTCCATATTTTATCTTCCTAAACACGGGGGTTGAGTATGGTTGCTGGGGGGAAAAGAAAGAGGGGTTATTGTGACGCAGAAAGAGCAAAAGTGAAATGATTTAGAGACGGAGAAAAATATGTTTTTAGACGGGACATTGATATTAGACATTTAATCCCACTTGAAGTTGTTAACATAGAGTAAAGCCTCATACTTAAGCAGAAAAACATTTTTGGATAGTCTGTGCCAAAACCTTGCAAATCACGCAAGGGTTGTGTAATGAAAGTAGGGCTTTACACCCATGGGGATATTGCTTTTTAAGTGTCTCTGCCATTATTCAATCTTAAAACATCGAAATGACAAATAAAATTAAGAAACCCCTATAGATGTGTTCTGCGTCTGTTGCGGGGGCTGCAGAGCTTGTGTGCATCCTTCAGACGGAGTGTAACAAACAGGCTCCCATCCGGAGGAGTGATGGAGTGTTTCTTAAATGAAAATACACCTGTCTTTCGGACAAATATGTGCCACTAATTACCTGTCTAACCTAAATCTCTGGGCGCCAGATGTTGCTAAAACACAGCGAGACAGAGACAAATTGCGGCATGCTGTTGTAGCCCTGCACGTAAATATAGTAGAGGCTTAAATCATCTTTTCCTTGACCCTGTTAGAGAAGTTGCTCAATGTGATTTCGGAATGGGCTGGAACCTGTAGGAAACTAATTGTTAAGATAGGGTAAAGTATCACAGTATCACATAATCTCCCCCACTCTCTCTCTCTCTCTCTCTCTCTCTCTCTCTCTCTCTCTCTCTCTCTCTCCATAAGAGGGATTACATTTTGATCTGTATCCTTTGCTTCCAATTCAGATTTCTATTTCAGTTATGTTGACTCCCCATATCCTCCTCCTCCTCCTCCTCCTCCTCTTTTGCTCCCTTCTTGGCCGGATGAAAAGAGCTAGAAAGAATAGCGCGTGATGACTCGTACAAAGTGATGAAGACTTTAGAAGCTAGACTTGCAGAGGACGTTGCAAAACTTTCCAGGTCTAAGTTACAGTAATCCAATAAGAAGCCTTTCATACAGCACTCCCACTTAGTCCTGTAAATGCACCCTCCTCTTCCTCCCGCTCCTCTCTTTTCTCTCTCTCTCTCTCTCTCTCTCTCTCTCTCTCTCTCTCTCTCTCTCTCTCTCTCTCTTCCTCATCCTCTCACAGTTATGTTGCTCTTCTCCACAACATTTAGATTTACCATGCAAGACCTCATTCATCTGCAGCGGTGGAAGAAGTATTCAGATCCTTTACTTAAGTAAAAGTACTAATACCATACGGTAAAAAACTACAAGTAAAAAATCCTGCATTGAAAATGTTACTTAAGTAAAAGTATGTAAGTATCATCAGGAAAATGTACTTCAAGTATTACAAGTAAAGGTAGTCAATGCAGAAACAGCCTGACATTTTAGAAACTGGAAACGATCCAAACTGTGTGTGTTTAATGGTCTAATCATTTCAGCTGGACTTGTAGGACGTTATATCGTTGGGTAGTTTAATTTTTAATAAAAACATATTTTATAAACTACATATATTTTGTTTGCAAAACTTATCTAATACCTAATCTTAATTAGTAAAGTAACTAGTACCTGAAGCTGTCCGATGAATGTAGGGGAGTAAAAAATACAATATTTCTCTCCATCTGTCTTTCTCAGCTTCCAGCTTTCAGATTTTCTGTGTTAAGAAGGGGTGAACAAAATAACTGAAACACCGAATAATAATAATATAGAGTATGTGGTATATACAGTTACCTTCTAAGATGTAGTAGGATCACCATCTGCTCCCAGAAGAGCTTTAATCCTCTGGATGAAATGTGTTTGAGTGTATGTTTTTTGAGGCCAGAGTTTGCAGCAGCAGCAGAAGGAGCCATCACGTTGATGTACTTCCCACATGAAACAGTTTTTAAGATTTACAGATGCACATGCAACTCAGGCTGGTATTTGGCTTCCGGATTAGTGAATGGGTTAAGCAGGCACAAGCTCAGGGGCCCAGCGCTTCAGGAGGCCACTGAGCCAGAGTCTTTGTATGAAGTAACTGTTTGGGTAGTGAAAGAGCTCAGTCAAAAGTAGGGATGTACCGATCACATTCTTTACTCCTAATCTTGCTCATTTATTTTGATTCTATATACTGTATATATTTATATAGTGTTTATATTTAGATAGTGTATATAGGGAGTATACACTAGTATAGTATGTGTATATATATTAGGGCTGTCAAACGATTACATTTTCTTGATCACGATTAATCATTGAATTTCTATAGTTAATCGCAATTAATCGCATGTTTTATCACATGATTAAAATTCTATTATTTTGCATTTCAGAACAGAAGTACATATTAACAATGGAAAGCCATTCTTACCAGTGGATCTTGATTGGCAATCAAATGAATACAAAGAAAGTGACTTTATGAACTTGATTTTAAGATTTGTATTTGTTTATTATATATTTAATCTAGTCTCCAGTGAAATACAGTCCCACTTTACACCGTTTAGCGTTAGCTGTCAGCATTGTAACTGTGTTTAATCCAGCTACTAGCTAGCGGTAGGCTGAATGAGGCACCGAAATCCGCTATTCCTGCAGCAGCAGGATGTGTTACGAGGAAGTACGGCAAAATAGTAGCCTGTTAGGAACGACGCAAAGCTGAGTGAAGTGAAAATAAATTAATAAATGGCGGCATGCGATTAATACGAAAAAAATTCCGCATTATGCTCGACCCTTAATCGCATCGCGATTAACGCGTTAATGCTGACAGCCCTAATATATATATATATATATATATATATATATATATATATATATATATATATACACACACACACACACAGCTGAACTTTTCAGAGTGAGGGTTAAACTGTAAAATGCCACCAAAGAAGAAAAATAAGACACTTTATTAATCCTGCAAGGAGAAATGAATTGTTTTCATTCTGTTACAGTTGGACACATTACACACAGTCTCCAAATACGTACATGCACAGAACCAATGCAGTGCATGCACTGTATGTACAGCACTGCACATGCACAAATGGAGAGATTTCAGAGTGAGGGGGCTGCCCCGACCAGTTGGGGGTTCAAGTCAAGTCAAGTCAACTTTATTGTCAATTCTGCAATATGTGCCAGACATACAGAGCAATTGAAAATACGTTTCTCTTCGACCCCCGGTCCAGGACACGTACGACAAGTATAATATAAAAGATAAGAAAGGTGTTGAGCTTCCTGACAGACCGGGTTCGGTGCCTTGCTCAAAGGAACCTTGGCAGTGCCCAGGAGGTGAACTGGCACCTCTCCAGCTACCAGTCTACACTGAAAACTTTTTTTCTCCAACCTTTGCATCATCGTTTTCGACACTTTCCTGACATTTTTGTCGCTCTTTTTTCCAATTATTGTCATATTTTTTGTCTTTTTTTACCAATTTTTTTCTCCAAATGCTATAAAATTGAATAAAACACCCAAATTCAATGAAAGTAGTGAACTAATCATTTATTTTTACTTGTGAAGAGCGTTGTAGGAACCATCTACGTTAATTTTTTTTGACAATTTTGTTGAAAGAAACCCAAATTTCTAATATAGAAACTTTTAAAATGGGTCAAATTCGACCCGAGGACAACAGGAGGGTTAAAAAATAAACTAAGTACTGCAACAGACAAGAGTGTTCCTTTCCGATATCCAATCAAAATTCCAGTGTTCCATCATGGTGGAAAATCCTTTCCACACAGTTAGTGCAGAGTCAAAACAATGAATCAAATCCAAACGGTGTCCTAAACAGCAGTGCAGTTTTAGTGTGCCTTTAACTTGACTTGAGCTTGCCATTAAGCGTTAAACTCCTATTCCAATGTTCTTCTACTATGTGAGGTTTATGTTATATTAACGGAATAAAATAAAAAAAAAAAAACTATTCTCTTCACAATCCTGATGTTGCCCAGCAGCTTCGTCTTTGAGCCAGAAACTGAATCACTACCCTGACCTCTACATTTATGGGGTCTGAGAAAACCTCTTCCACTATTTTTATAATATTGTGAGGCCCAGTTGTTCGATCATGTGTCTGTATTGGCTGTAAAGATGTCAGGCCTTGACATGGCTGTCCAAACCCCTGCACATTCATCCTGTGCACTTGGCAAATGAAGTGCCTCTGTTTCTTCTCCTTCTCCCTCTTAAATCCTCTTTTCCCTTCCATCTATGCTAACGTCTCCGTCTTCCTTTATTTCCTGCCTGTCCGTATTTGTATTAGAAGTGAAGGGGTAATAATAATAGGGGCACCGCAAATAGCCATGTTGGGCCTTTCCTTAAAGGACAGGATAATGAGACAGAGTATCTATTTGCACAGCGTAATGTGTGTGTCTCTAGACGCTGTTAAAAGACATGTGGACCTCTCTCTTTCAGCCCTGCTGGTGGTGGTGGGACGGGGTGGAAAATTATACATAGTGTAATTTCATATTTTCTTTTACCCCCATTCCATCCCTTTTTCGAGCAGCTGTAGGAATTTCGGAGCAGATTCAGGTGGAGATTTCGGTGTGTGACAGGGGGTTAGGAAGTGCAAAGTCATTGGTGCATCAACCTGCCAATCTTAATCACAGATAACCAATATGCAGCAAAGGTAAATATGTCCATTAAAAGCATCCCCCAGAGGCGGGATTATAAGCGACCAGCAGCCTATGAAATGCAGATTCCCCCATTCAGAATGCTACACACACCACTCTCCTGTGTGATATCAGCCATGAGCGCTCATTCTAATTATTTGAGCAAATGTACTAATTAGCTATCAGGTGCCCCCCCCTCCTCACTTATCATCCTCCCCTGACATCTTTTGTATTCAAAATAGGTTCTCAGCATGGTTGGAATTTTCAGGCCATCAGCAAATATTTACCAGTTCCATCTCATTATGTTCCGAGCTAAAATGCTGGCTATGAATATCTTAAGGCCCCTGGTACACGCCATCTAAACTTTGCCTTGACCTTTAACTGCTGGCCGCCTGCGCTGGCAACCGAGCTGCAGCTTCAACATGTAGGCACACATGCACAAGCCCACGCACACACGCTCACAGCGTATCTGTGTCATCATGTCTCAGTGCTGTTTCGCTGTAGACTTAAGACTAAAGCAAAGTGATGATTATGCACATGCACCTTCCTCTGCATGGTTAGCCTCGCCATGCCTGCCTCCTGCTCTGATCAATCCGTTAACTTACATCCTGTTGTGTATATATCTGGTTTGGCCCGATCAACGGAAATGCTGACGGCTCTTATTTCTTTTGCTGTGGCGATTAGCAACTTGGTCCTTGTCAATACAAAGTAATGAATGAGCCAGATATATGCGATTTGGGGGCATAATCATTTTTTTGTGATAGTTTGATATTGCTGGTCTGCATTTTTGCTTAAAAAGCAAAGTGATTAATCAATAATTAATTTTGAAGCAGGGGCACCGATAGAGGCAAAACGATGAAAACATTTGCCATAAATCTGCACTTTATTGCTGGTCCTATTGAAGGATTCGTGGCAAGTATGTTGTGAGCATTTTCTGTATGGTTTGCAAAATGGCTGAGAGAAAATATTCATGTGTCTTATTTACTGCCAAATGTCTTGTTATGCGAGGGATATTTGTGTACTTATCAATTTTATTTCAGCTGGAAGCTCATGTCTGCAAAGTCTGATAATAAGTCAGCTGCAGGATCACAGAAGTGAGAGTGCTGTGGATGTTGGAATATAATCCTCTTTCATTAAGGCTTTTGGGACCATGTCCTGTATTCTTTGTGACTACTTACTGTATGAACTGCATGTCACTTTGCAGGGGCCAACCTGCATGTTTGTGGAGTATTTTCCCTCAACGTTGGACCTGAATATTCTGTTCAAGGTCTCAACATACTGTAAACTCCCGCGGATTCCTTTGAAGGAATAGTGAAGAAATGGGGAAATACTTTACTTTCTTGCCAAGATTGATGCCACTCTCATATTTGTGAGTTAAATATGAAGTGCCATAAAGACTTGGCTAGGGCTGGGCGATAGGGAGAAAATCAGATATCACGATATTCTTGACCAAATACCTCGATATTGATATTGCGGCGATATTCTAGGGTTGACAATTGGTGCTTTAACAAAATATCTTCACACTTAGATAAATAATCATCAGTAATGAGTACATAATGTCTAAGTAGGGAAAAGGCAAATAATAGAACAGTTACAACAGTCTGGTAAGTTCAGAAAAGTACATAATTTTACTGTAATGCAGCTTTTAAAACCAGGAAAAGACAACACTTATGTCATATCACGATATTACGATATCCAAAATCTAAGACGATATTTAGTGTCATATCACGATATCGATATAATATCGATATTTTGCCCAGCCCTCTATTTGGCTATGCGTCCCTTATCAGGATCAGGAAATCCAGTTGCCAGTCTCCTGCCGACTTTGCTAACCTCTTGCCGACTCTGCTAGCCTTGGCTAGCTGGTTGAATGTAAACAGAGTAAACACAAGCTAATTGCACAACATCTAATTGCATAGACAATCTGCGCTAAACTTAATACCCTCTTTTGATATTTTACACATGCCTAATACCAGCCCTGCTCTTCAGTAGCTTATTCTCTTGCTTTATAGAGGCATCTCTGACTTGGAATTCAGAGTTACCAAACAAAAAGGGTTTTAGCCCCAAAAATATCCCTCTACATCATCATAGATGTATATACAGTAGGTGTGTGTGTGTGTGTTTAAAGGAGACAATGGTGTGAATTTAAAGACAATGCTGTGTGCTTGCCAGGGCTTTGATGCTGAGCCAAGCGCCATCGTTCCCAGAGGTATTTACCCCCGTCTCTTCCTACCACATTGTTAAACACTACCTCTGTACGTTTTTATAACACCATTGTTAAGCTCAATAGATTTTTATTTGGCTGCTTTACCCCTCCCTCCCTCCCTCCGTCTCCCATACTTCATCTCTCTGGCTAGCTGTGTTTGTGTGTTTGCATTGCCCCGTCCTTTCACCTGGAAGTGTCTAGCTGTGTATTTATAGTTCCTTAGACAGCAGACATGAGACGCAAGACCAAACATCCTCTTCCTCTCTGGAAATCACACAGACTGGAACAGCAAAATGTTGACTCTAAGATGTCTTGTTTCTCTTCTTAACTCAGTTTTTGTTTTTGTGTGTTTGTGAGAGGGAGACACTCTTCATTATAATTTAACAGTATTGGGAGTAACGCGTTACAAAAGTAACGCAATTACAATAATGCATTCCTTTTAGCTGTGACGCAGTAATATAACTCATTACTAATACAATTGTGGTAATATTATACCTGCTACAATCTCAGTAACGCAAGCTACAATGCATTTTTACCCAAAATTAAGTTTTATTTATTTATTTTTTTTTAAGAATGAGAAGTTCACAGACATTTATTTTGCAGGCCTACCCAGAATTTAGCTTCAACCCAATATAACAACTCCAGTGTTTATTTATCAGTGAGG